>NC_048596.1:116008405-116040380 GCF_003668045.3 Cricetulus griseus | reverse complement strand
TGAGTGGTTGGAAAACCCTGGCTAGACTTGGGAGAAAGGAAGAGTTCTCAAGGGCTGTCTTGAATTGTAGAATTAGGTTCCCTACGTCTCCAATCAGAATTGGTGGGTTGGTTGGAAATGGGTGGAACTCAGAAAGGTGGACTTTGAGTCAATAAAGTGAAGGGCTCAGGTAGGCCAGAGCATGGCAAACAAGACTCTGTAGGTCTTGCCCTCCCCCATTCCCTGGCCTTGCTAACTGTTAGATTACATTCCTAAAGCTAACCACCAAGGTGTATTCCTTTATTTGACCACTTCCTCCTCCTGAGGCTGGTGACCAAGGTCTAGCTATTAAAGTATTGAAGTTCACCAATCAAAAGGCCCCTTTTGGGAACACTTCTCTACTACTGGTGGGAGTGCCAACTTGTACAGCCACTTTGGAAATCAGTATGGTGACTCCTCAAGAAAATGGGAATGAGTCTACCACAAGGTCCAGCAATTCCACTCCTGGGCATATACCCAAAAGAAGCACATCCCCCCCCCCCCCCCCCCCCCCCCCCCCCCCCCCCCCCCCCCCCACCCCCCCCCCTATACACGAACATATAACAAGGACATCTGTTCAATGATGTTCATAGAAGCACTATTTCTAATAGCCAGAAACTGGAAGCAACCTAGATGCCCCTCAACCGAAGAATAGATAGAGAAAATGTGATACATTTACACAATGGAGTACTACCCAGCAGAAAAAAACAATGGAATCTTGAAATTTGCAGGAAAATGGATGGAACTTGAAGAAACCATTCTGAGCGAGGTAACCCAATCACAAAAAGACAAACATGATATGTACTCACTCATATGTGGATTTTAGACATAGAGTAAAGGATTACCAGCCTGCAATTCCACACTGCCAGAGAAGCTAGTAAACAAGGAGGACCCTAAGAGAGACATACATGGTCCCCTGGAGAAGGGGAAAGGGTCAAGATCCCCTGAGCAAATTGAGAGCATGGGAAGAGGGGGGAGGGAGCTATGAGAATGAGAAGGGAAGAAGAGGAAGGATGCAGAGGACATGAGGGAGCAGAAAGGTTGAGTCAGGTGAAGAATAGAAGAAAGGATATGTGATAGGTAGGGTTTTAGTTGGGGGGGTGGTAGGGGAGGAAGGGAGGGAGAAGGGAACTGGGATTGTCATGTAATTCAATCTTGTATCTAATTCAAATAAAAAAAAAAAGAAAACAAAAAAAGGCCCCTAATCAACATGCCCAATCACAACAAACTAACTCACCCTAACAGGGGTTACCCTTTTCCCTTTATAAACTGCCATTTGCCTGTGAGCCCCATCTGCCTGCACTTTATCCCGAGGCAGTCCTTTGACCCTCTGGGGAAAATATCTCTTCCCCTTCTCCCTTACCCCTTTCCTCCCCTCTCCCTTGTCTTCTGTCCTCTGCCTCTGTCCCTCTGGGGCAAACTATTCTCTTTGGGCTGAGAACTTGGTCTTGGTGTGTCCTTTAAGAAAGTTCTCTTGAAGGAAGAAGAATGATGGGATTGGACCAGTACCTGGGTAGGAGATTGGTAGTATTCAGTAACTATGTCTGGATCTAAGAACTGGGGCTTGAGGACTCCCTGGCAAGAGCTCAAAAGGGTTTCATAGTGTGTAACGTCACAAATAGGCACACCAATTTGTTTCTGGGGACTTTTGGACTGCAGAGTGAAGACCTTAAATTTAGAGGAACCTTGTTTGAGAGTAGTAGGGGAGGAGAACATCTGAATTTTGCTGGAGCAGGTTGGGTAGTTGCATTTGTTAGCAAACTCAGGGGCTGGGATGGGGATATGTGTGTCAAGATAAGTTTAGTGCTTACTGAGTCCATGCCCAACAGGCCCAGTGCAAAGTGCATGCAGTTGTTTTTAGTAGGATGGTATTCAGGAGGTTTGCTGCTCATAGCATTTTGCACTCGTTGTTCCAGCATTTTACAGTCAACGCCACCACGTTTTCGAAGAACACGAATGAGATTTCGGGATTGCTTCAGCCACTGAAGGCCCTCTTTGTGCACAACACCTTCACAAGAATTCACAAGCATTTCTACTTCACTACCACCGGGGTTCTTTCCTGCAAGGGTAGCAGATCCAGTGAAAATCAGAGCCACCATTTTCTCAAACTGAAGTCTCATACCTGGGCTGCCCCTCCCCTTTTCAGAGACCTATGCTTTCTTACCAGTTTTCATCCCAGTGCTGTCCCCTCATGACTGGACAAGTTTGCTTTCGCTCACCCTCAAAGTGTATGATCTCTCCATGGCCGCAGTAAACACCCACGTGGGCCGCGAACTGCTGCACCTTAGCAGACTGCAACTGGAACAGGTAAAGGTCTCCAGGCTGAGGATCGCCTTGGTCTAACTCCACCTCCTGGAAGTGCTGCCTTAGGAATTTCTCAGAGAAGAAGAATGCAAAGGTGCTGGATGCCCCTATCAGGCTCTAAAGGGAGAAATGTCTCAGACTGTAGGTTGTGTGCACAGGCTTAGCTGGGTCAGACCTGGCTTGGGGTGGGGCCCTTGGCAGGTGGTCTTCACTGATTTACACCTGCCTGCCTATACTTAGATTTGAGACTCCTGAAAACAACAGATGCACCTGTCCTGAGCCACCCTAAGGACCACATATTGTCCAGCAATTAGGAGTTCCCTGCCAGCCACCGTTACCCACTTATCCCCAAATCCTGCCACTCTTTACTCTTCCCTCTCCCTGCTCCTGGATCTCCTTCCTTATCTGTCTTCCCTCTTTTCATTCCTAATAGCAACACTGGGTTCTGGGTATCAGCAGACACCTATGTTGAGAGGTGGGCCTGAAGAAACAGGAAAACTTCAGTGAGATCTACACCAGGGTAGATACCTCCCATGTACAATAAACTCAATAGCAAATGTGCATTCACTCACTCCTTGCTACAATTCTCAAGATAGGTACAGTATCCTTATTTTCAGGAGGAAATTGGGGAAATCTCAAATCTTGCTGGAGTACACAAGCTAATCTGTGTTCACCGCATGACCATCATGAGTCCCATGTAGTACAGAAACACCATGGCATTTTTTTTTTTTCCTATAGAAACTGATAAATCAGGCTGGAGAGATGTCTCAGAGGTTAAGAGCACTGACTGCTCTTCCAGAGGTCCTGAGTTCAATTCCCAGCAACCACATGGTGGCTCACAACCATCCGTTATGAGATCTGGTGCCCTCTTCTGGTGTGCAGATATACATGGAAGCAGAATGTTGTATACATAATAAATAAAAATAAAAATAAAACTGATAAAATCAAGTCTTAGTTTTCATCTTATACGAGACAGAGGGCTCGGAAACTTGAAGATGATTTCATCTGCCCTGGTTATACCTGAGCTTTGGTTGCAGAGAGGGAGGTGGGAGAGAGAAGAGAGAAGAAAAGAGAGGACTATTGGGGTACTGCTAAAGGACCTAGGACTAATGAGTGACCCTTCATCCCAGGACTCTGGGCATCTTGGTGTCCTTGTACCCTTTGTTCATGGGCCATACTAGTATCCACCAAATAAGGAGAGCACTTTATTCCGAGCCCCCCATTCACCCCATACCCACTGGGTCAAGCAGAAGTCACAGCTATGGAAGACAGTGCACTGTCCTGGACTCTGTTGAGACAGCTGGAACCCTGTCTGGGGAGGAAACATGATGAACCAAGCACTTCTCTTCCATTTACCTGAGTTGAGAAGCTCATCTAGGGAAGAGAAAAACCAGTCGTCATCACCAGGTACTTCACCTGATCTCCCTGCTCTGGCTGCCAGTATCTGTTGTGTTGTGTTGATTACAGCTTGAGAGACCTATGTCACCTCTCCATATAGGACATCAAAAAGTCCCCTTCTCTCTCCACCTCAACTTCCTCATCTGTAAACTGGGGACAATAAGGTTGGCCAGCTGGGCATCACCTGACTGCTGTGAATCACTGAGAACTCTTTGTGATAAGGATAATACCAGAGAGCAGGGTTTGTTTATCTGAGGTCTAGTTGGCTCCTGAACTTGCCATTGGCCTGAGCATGCACATTTGAGCACCAAGTGGAGGGCTGGGGAAAATACCTCTTTCTCAGTTCAGAGGAGAAGAACAATGGGTCCCAAAGGCTGGTGGCCTCCCTGTGATCCCTGCCTCAGTGATCAAAAGGGATCACTCAATTGGAAAACCCAGACTCTCCCTCAAATTTCCCACTGCAGGGTGAGGCAGTCTGGCTGCCATCAGCTTGGCCTTTGCCCCTTCAAACAGGGTTCCAGGCCTATGGTTGATGTTCCACCTATAATGAACTATAATACTTATGGTTAAAAGCTACATGAAGGCCACAATTAGTCCTAACAACAATGCCATATAGATCCTACTGTCATTCTCATTTGGAAGAAGGGAAAATGGGACTTGGGGAAGTTAAGGTTTCATCTAAAAAGAGGTAGAACCAGTGTTCAAACTGGGGTGATTTGACTGAACCAGGGTATGGGACTGCCTCTGGAATGCTGGGACCTCTTAAATGGTTCATGGAATCCTACCTCCAGCCCCCACCCTCAGGAAGTATTGCCCCTGTTTTCTTCCTGACTAGAGAAGCAGCTACTCTTGCATTTTGCATTCATTCATTTAGTTATAGTAAAAGACCAAGAGCAACACCCTGGAACCACCAGTGCCTGGGAGACAAGTTTCTCAATCCCATGGTCCAGGGGCTGACAACACTGCCCAACCTGTTGGGGATCCTGGCTTGGAGGCCTGAGCCCTTCTTTCTCTCACCCTGCCTATCAGAAACAGCAGTGGCAGAGAGTCCCTGTGACTGGCTTTGGGGACACTGCTCCCAGCCAGGTACCTACAGCTAAAACAAGGTCAGAGTGGAAGCCCACTTCTTCTGACCATCCCTCCCTTTCCAGAGGCTCCAGTCACTGTGACCCCACCTGAATATGAGCCCATAATGTAAGCGGCTTACCTTGTAGTGAAGATCCCAGGAATATAAAATTGTAAGCCTAGAGAGATGAAACCTGAAGACCACAGGTCTGTCACCAAACTGAAGTTTAACTTTAAACAATGTTTTTTTTTTTTTTGGCCTTATAGCCAGCAAGCTTCGTTCATTAGTCAAAGGTTAATTAAGCCTCCTTGTCTTAACAACTCCATGAGGCCAAGTTAACCTTTAATATAAGTTTCTTCTGATGGTACTCCAGCTCTTCATTTCCTTAATCTTCAACTACTGCTCCATGTGACCTTCTACCACATTGTCTTGTATCCTCCCAGGAGAGGAAAATACCTGTGTCAGGATGCGTAGATACCTTAAGCCAACACCCTATAAGAAGGAATTGTAATCTAAATGTTAAAGTGACTCTAAGCTAACCTCAAGATTGTAAAAAAAAAAAAAAAGAATTTCTTCTTGTCATGCCTGTTGTTAGTATTTCACTATAAAAAAGAGGTTCAAAGCCTGTCGGTCGGTGCACACACCAAGCAATTGGGAGCAGAGGCAAGGCAATCCTCTGTTGAGTTGCGAGGCCAGTGGTCTTACAGAGGAGGCACAGGATAGGGTCCAACAGCTACACATAGAAATACCTGTCTCGAGAAAAAAAACAACAAGAGCAGACGAGAGGCCTCAAAACCCTCCCTGTTGCCACAGTATCAAAATCCTGGACTCTTACTTGGCCCCAGTTGGCTGGTAAGCTTCTTTCTGCCCTTGGGTGTCAGGGACTAAAGTTTGCCTTCTGGTTCATGACTCCCAGTGTTCTGTTCCCCCATCATTTCGTGGTTCAGGACCCAGCAGTAGTCACCCACATTTCACTCCTTGTAAGAAGTTCTTTCGGGGGCTGGAGAGATGGCTCAGCGGTTAAGAGAACTGACTGTACTTCCAGAGCTCCTCAGTTCAATTCCCAGCAACCACATGGTGGCTCACAACCACCTTGAATGAGATCTGGTGCCCTCTGCTGGCATGCAGGCAGAGACATAATAAATAAATAAAATCTTTATTTAAAAAAAAAAAAAAAAAGTAGGTTTCTGTGACCAGAGGAGAGAGGCCAAAGTTGGCCATGTCTTGTGGGCTAACCACGGAAGTTCTGGCGGCCAGATTCTGTGCACCATTGTCCTAGGCAATCTGAATGAGGCAGCAGCACCTCAGTTATGACCCTCAGTGCAGGCAGGAAGCCAGAGCCCCAGGGCTGGGGTCCAGGAAAGTAAATGGTGCCTCCTTCCCTGTAGTGAGATGTTTTACTCTTGTCTTTTTGGCCTTATGTAGGGGGGAATCTGCCCCACAGTTCCCAAGTAAATCACACATGAAGGCTTATTCTTAGTTATGAGTGACCTGCCTTAGCTTGGCTTGTTTCTAGCCAGCTTTTCTTATTGTAAATTAACCTGTCTACCATTTCCCTCTGGGCTTTTATCTTTCTTCTGTATATCTTACTTTCCTTCTTACTCTGTGGCTAGATGGCTGGGTAGCTGGCCCCTGATGTCCTCCTCTCTGGTTCTCCTTCTATTTATACTCTTTGCCTGCCAGCCCTACCTATCCTTGCTCTTGACTCACTATTGGCTGTTCATCTCCTTATTAGGACCATCCAGTATTTTAGACAGGCAAATAATCACAGCTTCAGAGTTAAACAAATGCAGCATAAACAAAAGTCACACACCTTAAAATAATGTTCTACCACACTTTATCGTCCCAACTTTCAACATCTGATATCTGATTCCATGACTGCCTGATCTCCTCAGCACCTTTTCCTCACGCTTCACTGTCCTCAGGTACTCAAGGCTTCATGTCCACCCTGCCTTGGTCAGAGAATAAGAGCTAGCTTTCAATCCCCATGAACTTACTGAGGTTTGCTCTGGTCTGTTCTACTGAGCATGCTTTGCACCCTTGCACGTGTATTCTGCAGGTTCAGGTGTAGTGGTCTGTAAGCACACATAGGTCAAGGTGGTTTATGCCATCCTTTTTTTTTTTTTTTTTTTTTTGTTATTTGAGACACGTTTTCTCTGGAGCCTATCCTGGCACTCGCTCTGGAGACCAGGTTGTCCTTGAACTCACAGAGATCTGCCTGCCTCTGCCTCCCTAGTGCTGGGATTAAAGGCATTTGCCACCAATGCCCGGTGATCTCTTTCTTTTTTTAAAAAAATATTTATTTTTTATTTCATTTGTTTTGCCTGCATGTATTCATGGGCATCATGTACTTATTTGTTTGGTGTCCAAGAAGGTCAGGAGTGGGCATCAGAACCCCTGGAGCTGGAGTTGTAGATAGTCATGAGCCAACATGTGGTCACTGGAAATGGACCCTGGGTCCTCTGAAAGAGCACCAGGTGCTTTTAATCACTGAGCCATCTCTCCAGCCCCAACTAAGAGCACTTTCACTTCTTCAGTCCAGCCTGAGATCCTTCCAACACACAAATCTGGAGAGAGCAGAACCCTCATTCATTCTAGTGACTTCCAGCGATTCTAGTCACACTGTGCTGACATCAGAAGAACCTACTCATTGCTTTCCTCAGTCCTCCTAGATGTAGGAAATGGAAATTAAATATGCTTAATTGTTGTTTATTTATTTATTTATTTATTTTTCATTTGTAGACATGGCTTCTTAGACCATACTATGTAGACCAGGCTCTCTTGAACTCAAAGAGACCTGTCTTCCTCTACCTCCTGAGTGCTGGGATTAAGGTGAGCACCATTGCACCCAACTTTACCATCTTTCTATCAAAGGGAGTTTTTATAAAATGTTAGAGTCCTCACAGGCTTCATCCCCTTTGTGTCAGGTTTACTCTTCTCAGCAGAGGCCTGGAGCCCTGGGAGCTGTGACTTCTGCACAGGCTCATAGCCTAACCTTTGTGTAAGATCAAAGTGCTCCATGTTGCATCCTGAGCTGTGGTGGCAAATGCCTTTAATCCCTACACTTGGGAGACAGAGGCAGGCAGAGCTCTGTGAGTTCAAGGACAGCCTGATCTACACAGTGAGTTTCAGGACAGCCAGGGCATCGCAGAAAACCTGTCTAAAACAAACAACAGCAACAAGAAACAAAACAAAACAAAACAACCCCCCCCCAAAAAAAAGATTCACCCTGTTCTCAAAATTACACTTTGCTTATCAGTTGCACTGTTTCTAAGGGTTTACTGTTAGCAGCCAACTAAGCATGTGAGGCCTAGCACTGACCATCCTGAGTGAGGAACAGTAATGAATTCCAGGGGGACTCCCACTGGGTGTGCTTGGAGCTTGAATCCCCTTCTGCAGAAGTGAAATTGCTTGTCTCTAGTGTTTTGGGATGTGTGGTCCTTTCCCTGAGACCCCAGATGCATTTCTAAAATGTGAGTACTTTCCTCCCTAAAATGGAGGACTTCTCACTGTCCCCTCCTGACCCTAAAGGCTGACTTGTCACTGCTTCATTCTTGCTCCCGGTTAGAACATCTGTGGTCTCCTGTCCAGGGCTGTGTTACATGACTAGCAGGTCTATGCTGTAGGCCTTTAATAAATGATTACTATTGAATTTAGGAACAAAGAAATGTCAAAGGTAAAGGGCTGAACCATAGTCCAGTCAAGTAGGGCGGAGTCATAGGGCAGTGGGGAATGGGGTTGCAAAGTGGAGTGAGAATGAGGTGGGGGATGCAGTAATGATTTTGTAGAAGGAGCCATTTCTCAGTCTACATCCTGGGTCAGGTCCTGGAGTGGCCCAGACTCAAACTCCAGTTCACGAACTCAGAGCCCTCTCCCTTGGTGTTGGGTTTGGGTTTTTTTGGGGGGTGTTTTGTTGTTTGTTTTGTTTTTGTTTGTTTATTTGTTTCTCATTGAATCAACCCACCCAGCTAATAAAAGGCTGCAAACCTCTTGCTGGCAGCTGTTTTGTGAGAACCCTGCCTGGCTAGCCCTTTCCTCTCCAGGCTTGGGTTCCCTTGGTTGCCTAAGACAAGGTTGCCTGGCTGAGGGAACCCTGTGGAGGACAGCAGCTGGTCCCAACCCTGGAGGCTGCAGCTTCGCAGGTGCTGTCCGTGGTCTTTGTCAGTCACGACCAGTCATACCTTTTGCTAACTACCAGTTTATAGTTAGTAGTGGAGTAGATCTAGCACCTCATGGGGCCGGCCCAGTCACCCCTGTCTTTACTGTAGGCAAGGAGGGCTGATATGAGTCTGTGCTTCTGGGTGGATAAGCTTCCAGGCTGGGCTAGGGCCTAGGCAAGGCGTTCTTAAAGGCACCGGCACCATTGCAGGGGTTGGGGTGTGGGGACATTGGAAGGAGGAACAGAGCCTGCCCAGCCCAATCACTCAGAAAACCCCCTTCCCTTACACCCATACCTCAGCACTTAAAGCAAATGCAGACACTTACAGGTCTGAAAGTTAATACCACCCTAATCATCTGACCTCCAGGGATCTGCACACCCACCCAGTGAAGGAAGGGCGGTATGCTGAAAGAAGACCATACCCTTAGGCACCTGTTGGAACACCAGGCCTGGAGATGAAGGGATGGTGCCTTTCCAAGCTCCTTTTCTCACAGCCTAAATCCCTCTGGAGGCAGCCGGCCTATTAAGTGGGAAGCTTAGCAGTTTCCTGGAAGAATTGGAATTTAGGGGCAGGATGACCCAGGAAGCATCACTAAGTGCATTTGGGAGCAGAGCAGTTCCAGGTGGAGTAGAGAGAACATCTAACATCCTAATTAAGTTTTAGAAAGCACTTTAATGATCCCTATTGAAGCCTCTTCTGGCAATCTCCGGAGGGCTCATGGTCACATCAATTCCTGATGAAGTCCAGGTCCACTGACATCTAGGAGGGAAGGGAGAAGTAACACACAGACTTCACTATGATGTAATCTCCAGGTCTCCAGGAATTTGTGATTCCTGGAGCTTTGCTCCCGAGACCCAAAGAAAGAAAGGAGGGAAAAGTGAAAGGAAGAAAGGAGGGGAATAGGTCTGGATGGAGAGATAACCCTAAATTGGGCTGATGTATGGGTTATTATATCTCTTTGGACTAAAGTTTTGGACATGGGGTTGAGTGGTTAGAATATCCTGGCTAGACTAGGAGAAAGGAAGAGTTCCCAAGGGCTGTCTTGACTTGTAGAAGAAGGATCCCCAAGTCTCCAAGATCCGAATTGGTGGGTTGGTTGGAGATGAGGGGAACTCAGAAAGCTGGACTTTGGGTCAATAGAAAGTGAATAGCTCAGGTAGGCCAGAGCATGGCAAACAAGACTCTGTAGGTCTAGCCCTCTTCCATTCCCTGGCCATCCAAAATGTTAGATTATATTTCTAAAGTTAGCTACCAAGGTATATTCCCTTATTTGACCACTTCCTCCTCCTGAGGCTGACCACCAAGTTCTAACTGTTAAAGTACTAAATTCCATCAATCAAAAGCTCCCTTTTGTCTACCCTAATTAACATATCCATTCAAAACAAACCAACTGATCCTAACAATTGGGGTTACCCTTTTCCCTTTATCAACTGCCATTTGTGTAAGAGCCACATCTGCCTGCACTTTATACAGAGGCCGTCCTTTGCCCCTCTGGGAAAATATCTCTTCCCTTCTCTCTTGCCCCTTTCCTCCTCTCTCCCTGGTCTTCTGTCCCCTGACTCTGTCCCTCTGGGGCAAATAATTCTCTTTAGGTTCAGAACGTGTCTTGACATGTTCTTTCAGAAAGTTCTCCTGAAGGAAGAAGAATGATGGGGTTGGACCAGCACCTGCGTAGGAGATTAGTATTCGGTAACCATGTCTGGATTTAAGAACTGGGGCTTGAGGTCTGCCTGGCAAGGACTCAAAAGGGTTTCATAGTGTGTAACTTCACAAATAGGCACACCAATTTGTTTCTGGGGACTTTTGAAATGCTAGTGTAAAGACCCTGAATTTAGAGGAAACTGGTCTGAGTGTAGCAGGGTTGGGGAACATCTGAATTTTGCTGGAGCAGGTTGGCTAAGTGCATTTGTAAGCAAGCTCAGGGTCTAGGATGGGGAATTGTGCTACTAAAGGACTGGTACTTACTGACTGCATCTCCAACAGCTTCAATGCAAAGTTCAGGCAGTTTCTCCTAGCAGGACCATGGAGATGAAGATCATCAGTCATTGCTTCCTGCACACTGCACTCCAGAACTCCAGCATCAACACCGCTACATTTGTGAAGCACATGTGCAATCTCTCCTGAGTGCCTTATGTCACTGAGGGACTGTTTCCTCACCACACCACTGCTGGAGGTCCTGTCTGTGGGGATAGCAGCAAGCACAGTGCAAATCAGAGGTAGCAACTTTCGTCAAACTGAAGTCAGATTCTAGGGCTGTGACTCTTCTTTCCAGAGAGTTCTCATGCCAGCCCACCCCCTAATAATCAGACAAATTTATTTTCACTCACCCTCAAAGTGTATGATCTCTCCATGGCCGCAGTAAACACCTACATGGACTCTGCACCACTGTGACTTAGAAGACTGCAACTTGAACAGGAAGAGGTCTCCAGGTTGAGGATCGCCTTTGTCTAACTCCACCTCCTGGAAATCCTGACTCATGGGCTCCTCAGGGAAGAACTTAAAGGTGCAGGATGGCCTTATCATGGTCTAAGAAGAGAAATGTCTCAGATTGCAGGGTGTGTGTGCAGGCAGAGTTGGGTCATTCTGCTTATCACAGATGTAAAACCTGGCTTGGGGTATGACCCTGGCAGGAGGTTTTCACTGCTTTACACCTGCCTCCCTGTCTGTAAGAGACTGCAGAGCCCTGAAAACTACAGATCCACCCTGCCCTGAGCCACCCTGAAGGACCCCATACTGTCCAGCAATTGGGACGTCCTCACAATCCACAGTTATCCTCTTATCCCCAAATCCTGCCTCTCTTTTCTCTATCCTCTCCCGGCTCCTTCCTTTTGAACTGCCATTGTAAAGACCTTAAGTTTATGGGAACCTTGCCTGAGTGTAGTAGGGGAGGGGAACATCTGAATTTTGCTGGAGCAGGTTGGGTAGTTGCATTTGTTAGCAAACTCAGGAGCAAGCATGGGGATATGTGTGGCTAGACAAGTAGTGCTTACTGAGTCCATGCCCAACAGGTTCAGTGCAAAGTGCACACAGTTGCTGCTAATAGGATGATAGCGAGGAGGAACACTGTTCATAGCTGTGTGCACACGTTGATCCAGCACCTTAGGGTCAATGCCATCACGTTTTCGAAGCACTCTCAAGAGCTTTCGGGTGTGCATCATTGAATAGAGACCCTCTTTGTGTACCACACTTTCACAGTGTTCCAGAAGCATTTGTAGTCCACTACCACTGGAGGTCATGCCTGTGAGGATAGCAGACCCAGTGAAAATAATAACTAGCATTTCCTCAAACAGAAGTCTCACACCTGGACTGCCCCTCCCCATTTCAGAGACCCATGCTTTCATCCCAGTTTTCATCCCAGTGAAGCCCCCTCATGACTGGACAAGTTTGTTATTGCTCACTCTCTAAGTGTATGATCTCTCCTCGGCCACAGTAAACACCCACATGGGCTCCACACCGCTGTGTCTTAGAAGACTGCAATTGGAACACATAGAGGTCTCCAGGCTGAGGATCGCCTTGGTCTAACTCCACATCCTGGAAGTGCTGACTCACGAATTTCTCAGAAAAGAAGAATGCAAAGATGCTGGATGCCCCTGCCAGGCTCTAAGAGGAGAAATGTCTCAGACTGCAGGTTGTGTGCACAGGCTAAGGTGGGTCAAGGCTGACTTGGGGTGGGGCCCTGGGCAGGTGATCTTCACGGATTTACACCTGCCTCCCTGTCTGTAAGGGACTTCAGAGACCAGAAAAGCACAGATCCACCCTGAAGGACCCTATACTGTCCAGCAATTGGGACTTCCTCACCACCCACAGTAATCCTCTTATCCCCAAACCCTGCCACTCTTTCCTCTGCCCTCTCCTGGCTCCTGGATCTCCTTCCTTATCCATCTTCCATCTTGTCATTCCTACAGGCAACACTGGGTTCTGGGTATCAGCAGGTACCTGGGTTGAAAAATGTGCCTGAAGAAATAGGAAAATTTCAGTGAGATATGGACCAGGGTAGATAAATCCCAAGTCCAATAACCTCAATAGCAAACATGCATTCCTTCACTCCTTGCTACAGTTCTCATGATAGTTATACTATCCTTATTTTCAGGAGGAAATTGGGGAATGTCAAACTTGCTAGAGTACACAAGCTAATCTGTGTCCACCACATGACCATCATGATTGGCATGTACTAAAGAAATACCATGGCATATTTTTTTTCCAATAAGGAACTGAGAAATCAAGTTTATTTTCTCATCTTTACTGGGACAGGGACTTTGGGAACTTGGAAGGATGTTTTCACGCCCTTGTTATACCTGAGCTTTGGTGACAGACAGGGAGGGGGCAGAGAGAAGAGAAGAGAGAACTATTGGGGCACTGCTAAAGGACTTGGGATGAGTGACCCTTCATCCCAGCACTCTGAGATCTTTGTGTCCTTGTGTCCTTTGGTCAGCAGTCATTCTCTCTAACGTCCAACAAATAGGGAGAGCCCCTTCCTCCTAGCTCCCCATTCACTCCATACCCACTGGGTCAAGCAGAAGTCACAGTTATAGAAGACAGTGCACTGTCCTGGACCCTGTTGAGACAGCTGGCACCCTTCCTGGGGAGGAGACAAGGTGAGCCAAGCACTTCTGCTCCATTTACCTGGGATGAGAAGCTCATCTAGGGAGAGAAAAACCAGTCGTCATCACCAGCTACCTCACCTGATCTCCCTGCCCTGGCTGTTTCAGCTGTCTCCCTCTTCTGGCTGCTCAATATCTGTGTGTTTTGCATAAGTCTGCATTAGATGGATGATTACAAGTTGAGAGACCTATGTCACCTCTCCATATGGGACATCAAAAACTCCCTTCTCTCTCCACCTCAACTTCCTCATCTGTAAACTGGGGACAATAAGGTTGGCCAGCTGGGCATCAGCTGACCGCTGTGAATCACTGAGAACTCTTTCGGATAAGGACAATACCAGAGAGCAGGGTTTGTTTATCTGAGGTCTAGTTGGCTCCTGAACTTGCCATTGGCCTGAGCATGCATTTTGGTGCACCAAGTGAAGGGCAGGGGAGAATACCTCTTTCTCAGGTCAGAGGAGAAGAACAATGGGTCCCAAAGGCTGGTGGTCTCCCTCTGACCCCTGCCTCAGTGGTCAAAAGGAATCACTCAATTGGAAATCCCAGACTCTCCTTCAAATTTCCCATGGGGGCGAGGGGCTGAGAGGCACTTTGTCTGCCATCAGTTTGGCCTTTGCCCTTTCAAACAGGGTTCCAGGCCCATGGCTGATGTTCCACCCATAGTGAACAATAATACTTATGGCCAAAAGCTACATGAAGGCCACAACTAGCCCTATCAATGCCATGTATATCCTACTGTCATTTTTATTTGGAAGAAGGAAAAATGGGGCTTGGGGAGGTTGTTAAGGTTATATCTAAAAAGTGGTAGAACCAGGGTTCAAACTGAGGTGATCTTACTGAAGCAGAGTTTGGGACTGCCTCTTGAATGCTGGGACCTCTTGAATCATTCATGGAATCCTACCTCCAGCCCCCATCCCCAGGAGTTATTGATCCCTGTCTTCTTCCTGACTAGAGAAGCAGCTACCTTGCATTTTGCATTCTTTCATTTAGTTATATTAAAAGACAAAAGAGCAACACTCTGGAACCATCAGAACCTTGGAGACAAGTTTCTCAATCCCATGGCCCAGGGGCTGACAACACTGCCCACCCTGTTGGGGATCCTGGCTTGGAGGCCTGAGCCCTTCCTTCTCTCACCCTGGCTACCAGAAAGAGCAGCGGCTGGGAGTCCCTGTGACTGCCTTTGGAGTCACTGCTCCCAGGCAGGTACCTACAGCTAAAACAAGGTCAGAGTGGAAGCCCACCTCTTCTGACCATCCCTCCCTTTCCAGAGACTCCAGTCACTGTGACCCCACCTGAATCTGAGCCCATAATGTAAGCCACTTACCTTGTAGTGAAGATCCAAGGAATATAAAAATATAAGCCTATAAAGATGAGATTTGACAGTTGCTTTTTTTCCTTATAGCCAGAAGCTTCATCAGTGGTCCAAGGTTAACTAAGCCTTACAACTCCCATGCACCAAGGTTAACCTTTAATAGTTGCTTCTATGGCACTCCCATAGAAGTGCTACTGCCTTTCACTTCAGCTACTGCCTTTATGTGACCTTCCACTCACATTGTCTTGTGTATGAAGGGACCAGCTCCCTGCTTTATTTAGCACATGACAGACTGCCAAAAAGATCTGTAGGCCTCTGCAGCACATGTCTGACCTTGCTTGACCTGCCCTGGTCACTTGAAGATCAGATACCCTTTTTGTGGCATGCAACCAATCAGAAATTAGCTGGTGGAGCTGTGCTTTACAACTCTGGGTGTGCTTTACAGACAGGTGCACAACAGTGATATGCAGAGCATAGCAACCACCCTGGGCGGACCTATGTGCCATAGCAACCAGTTGACCAATCAACACAGGGCATGTTGTCCAAGCCTGGAAATGCACCAATCATGAGACTGTTGCATCCCCTAGACAATCCCTTACACTGCCCTATAAGATCCCTGCCTGGTGGTTTCTGAGGGTCTTTCTCCAGCTAATCGCCATAGTGAATGGATGAAAGACCAGATTAATGGGGTTAAAGCTCAGTTAACAACTACAATAAAAAGGCTCTGCTTTTGCATTGAAATGGGTTTCTTCGTGATTTTGGGGTTTCATAATTTGGGCACAACATATCCTTACCAAAAATGGTAAGAATAGCTGTGTCAGGATAGCTTCAGGCTTCTGCAAGTAGCTTAAGCCAACACCCCATAAGAAACTGTAAATCTTAAAATGTAAACATGACTCTGAAGGGCCCAGACCCTCACCCAGACCCCTGCCTTAGCAGCCATAACAGGCTGCAGAAAAGACACACTAAGATGTGGTAGGCCCCTGACTCAGCAACTTGTGCTGAGGTCCCTAGCTACCCGACCTTGCCCAACCTTGCCCTCCATGTGGCCAGGAACCAAACAAAAGTTAGCTGGTGGGCTCTGGATGAGCTTTACCAATAGCAATGGAATGCAAAGTATAGTAATCGAGTGCTTCCAGGAATAGCAACCTTGCTGCAGCTCCATCTGACCAACCAACATAGGATATGATGCCCCAGTCCTGAGGCTAACAAATCCTGAGACTGTTGCTATGCAACTAGGGGACCCCCCCCAGACACTCCCCTTGCTCTACCCTAATATATTCCCCACCCACTGTCCCTCCTGCTCCTCCTGGTGTGTTGAATGGAGGACCCGTGTTAATGCCAGGTAACTCGTAAAATTAAAGAGTCTTTGCTTTTGCATTGGGTCAGGTCTCTTTGTGATTTCAGAGTTCAGAGTTTGGGCACAACAGACTCTAAGATTAATCTCTAGATTGTAAAAAAAAAAAATAAAATCCTTTATCCTGTGCCTGCTGCTTAGTTTTCACTATAAAAAGAGGCTCAAAATCCTCCCCTATTGCCACAGTATCGGAAGCCTGGACTCTGACTGTGGCCCCAGTTAGCTGGTAAGCATCTTTTTGCCCCAGGTGTCTGCAGTAAAGTTTGCTTCGGGTTCATAGACTCCAGTTTCTGCTCCCCCATCATTTGTGTGTCCAGGACCCACAGTAGTCACCACATTTCACTCCTTGTAAGACGTTTGTCCTCTGTGACCAGAGGAGAGAGGGCAAGTTGGCCATGTATCGTCGGGAGCAATTTCCAGGGGTTCCGGGAACCAGGAGCTCTGTTCTGCATTGAATATCTGATGCTAGCTGATTTGCTATTGAATGACATGGCCTCAGTGTAAGAATGTCTCCTAGTTTGCATCTCTATGGGCCTAAGCATCTGAGCCTCACCTGGGCAGACGGGCTAGGTGTGTGTAAGTAACAAGTGAGGACAAGAGTTAAGGGCGAGCTACCAGAGAGGAAAGAGAAGGAAATGAGTGATCTCCTAATGGCCGTCGAAGCATGGTTAAGAAACAGTTGAAAAGATGGTAAATAAAGAAAAGACTCTAGTTTCACAACATGGAACTGACAGCTCTCAAAGATGACAAGATGCCTGTGTTTGGTCTGCTGGGTTGCTAGGAGTTTCCAGGTCCACACACCCCCACTCAGGCTGAACCTCATGGGTTAAGGCTGGGACATGTCATGTCACGACAATGTATCTGGCAGATAAAAGTGGCTTACCAGGAAGTCTGGGGCCAGATTCTGTGTACCATTGTCCTAGCCAGTCCGAATAAGGCAGCTGCACCTCAGTTATGATCCTGAGGGCAGGCAGGAAGCCAGAGACCCAGGGCTGCGGTCCAAGTAAGTAAATGGTACCTCCTTCCATGTAGTGCAATGTTTTACTCTTGTCTTTTTGGCCTTGTTTTGGGTGGGGGGGGGTCTGCCACTCACCTCCCAAGTAAATGAAGGCTTATTCTTAGTTATCAGTGACTGACCTTAACTTGGCTTGTTTCTAGCCAGCTTTTCTGATTGTAAATTAACCTGTCTACCATTTCCCTTTGGGCTTTTATCTTTCTTCTGTATATCTTACTTTCCTTCTGTATGGCTAGATGGCTGGGTAGCTGGCCCCTGATGTCCTCCTCTCTGGTTCTCCTTCTATTTATACTCTCTGCCTGCCAGCCCTGCCTATCCTTGCTCCTGACTCACTATTGGCTGTTCATCTCCTTATTAGGACCATCCAGTATTTTAGACAGGCAAATAATCACAGCTTCAGAGTTAAACAAATGCAGCATAAGCAAAAGTCACACACCTTAAAATAATGTTCTACCACACTTTATCGTCCCAACTTTCAACATCTGATATCTGATTCCATGACTGCCTGATCTCCTCAGCACCTTTTCCTCACTCTTCACAGGCCTCAGGTGCTCAAGGCTTCATGTCCACCCTGCCTTGGTCAGATAATAAGAGCTAGCTTTCATTCCCCATGAATTTACTGAGGTTTGCTCTGGTCTGTTCTGAGTATGCTTTGAACCCTTGTGCGTGTATTCTGGAGATTCAGGTGTAGTGTTCTGTAAGCACACACTAGGTCAAGTTGGCTGAAGATACTCATCATATCACTGCTGACTATATGAACTTTAATTTTCTTTTTTACACTGTTTTCTGTCTGTTCAGAGGAATGGTAAGACTTCCTGCTGGGTTCAGGTACAGTATTATCTCCCTCTCATTCTGTTAGATGTTGCTCTGTGGAGTTTGAAACTCTTATTACATATAGAAACATTTTATGATTGCTACATCTTTGGATGAATTGACGTTTATTATGAGTATCTCCCTGTACCTCTGTTAATGCTTGAGCTGAAGTCTTTAGCTAATGTCATGCTTGCTAATTGCATCTGTGTCTTTTATCACTCGCTTGCTCTCCTTTTTCCCATTGACCTATGTCTGTTTGTGTCTTTACATTTACTTTTGAGTTTGAGATGGTGTAAGGGACCGTGGGCCCAAAACTATGCGCCTTAAAGTCCACCTTTGTAAGACTTTTAATGACCTTTAAGTTTGCGGCTTAAAGCCAGCTCTGTGAGCCTCCTGTAACCTGTAATTAGACACGTTTTGGCCAAGCGGAACTGCTAACTGCTTCTGTTCTGAGAAAGGGTCTGGAGCTTTTCTGTTCGCTGTTCCAAGAAAGACCACTAGATGTTCCGGCTGACAAGAAGAATGTTCCAGTCCCAGCAAATACCTGATGTTCCTTCTATTATTCCCCCCAATTCTATTGTTGCAGGGCTATTTAAGCCTACTCTAAGCCCCAGTAAATCGAGACCTTGACATTGCACAGACGGACTCTTGTCCTTTCTTGCGCCGCTTGGTCTCCTTTCTCTCTCGCCCCCATTGACCCCCTTAGGTGATACCCCCTCGAGACCCACAAATAACCTGGCCTGCTGGACAGGTCAAGATGGGAGTCTCACTTGTTGCTCAGGTTGGTGTCAACTCTAGGCTCAAGTGATCTTGTCATCTTAGCCTGGTGAGTATCTGAGACCTTGGAGGCACACCATGTGCCTGGCTCTATGACACTGTGTTTAAAATACATTCATAGTAGAATATAATTGGGTCTCCCTTTTAACTCCACAGATATTTAGATATTTAATGTGGTAATTGATATGGTTAAACTTTGCTCTATCATTATTTACCTGTGTTTCCCTTCTGGGGTGTGTGTGTGTGTGTGTGTATGTGTATGTGTGTGTGTGTGTGGTTTGTGTCTGTGTCTGGTTTGTGTATGTGTTTTGTTCTCCCTTCCCTGTCTCCTTTTCACATATTTGAATATTTTTTAGTACTTCATTTTAAGATGGATACAGTAGCACACACCTATAATCCCAACACCCAGGAAACTGCAGTAAGAGTATCTGAAAGTTTGAGAGCAGCCTGGGCTACATGGTAAGCTCCATATTCACCTGGGTTACAGAACCTGAATCATATAGTAAAACCCTGACTCAAATAGACTCCATTTTAACTACGTTCTGGTGTTAACTCCAGTTCTTTGTCTTATATATCAATAGTTTTCTTTTTTGTTTTTGTTGTTTTTGTTTTTGTTTTTTGATACAGTGTTTCCGTGTAGCTTTGGAGCTTGTCCTGGAACTAGCTCTTGTAGACCAGGCTGGTCTTGAACTCACAGAGATATGCCTGCCTCTGCCTCCCGAGTGCTGGAACTAAAGGCTTATGCCACCACTGACTGGCTGTTAATAGTTTCTTTAGAGATTACAATGTAACTAGTTTTTCAGCTGGCCAGTTAGCTCAATTGGTCAAGGTCTGGTGGTGCTAATAACCACTTCACACAAACTACTTAATTATAGAGCTTGAAACTGCACATCAATGTAGAAGCCCTCAGTACTGTAGGTCTGCCACCACCATCCCTGCCTGTCTTTTATGATATTTTTGTCATGTATATACTAGGCACCCCACAGGACAATTTTATTGATTTTTCTGTAAACTGTAGTGTATTTTAAGAGAGAATAAAGATGCACCTTATAGTTACATGCTCGAAGGTCTAAGTGTTTCTCTAATACTCTTTCCTTTAGACAGATGAAATTCCTTCAGCATTTCTGGTGGAGTAGACAGCTGATGTGAACCATCTTAGTTTTATATGAAACCAGCATCTTTGGCTGGGCGGTGGTGGTGCAAGCCTTTAGTCCCAGCCACAACTAAGTGCCAGTATTGGTTGAAAGCCTGGAGATTTAATTAAGAGACTTCTGGCCACTTGTGCTATATGTGCCTATCTAACTTTATTCATCTGACCTTTTTCCAGGGGGAGAACAGCCTTATATATACTTACAACACAGTGGAGAAACCCCAAGTGTAAGAGTCCAAGTTTTCCCAGGTGTTACAACTAGAGGTTGATGCTAGTGGACAAGGCTGGAGCTGAAGCCAGGACTAGAAAACAGAATGTACCTGTGGTTATTGGCTGACAAGCAACTCACAGAGACCCCGTGGCGACTGGGACCTAACAAGCAGAACCAAAACAAAACATCAAAAACACCAAAAACCAAAACCAACAAAACAATAAATATGCCTTTAAAAAAAATCAGCATGAAAGCTGTAATGTGACCCCCAAGTCACGACCTTAGCCACTGCTGCATCAGGACCACAGACCTAGACATACCCAGCAGCAGCAGCAGTACCTTGGTGCAAGTTTCACATGGCCTCAGGTGGCAGCACAGGCCTCTCAGATTGGAATGTGCCTATCAGTAGAGTAGTCTCTAGACTCCAACATGGCTCCAGGTAGAGGGCCAGACCCAGCACAGTGGAACACCTTTGATTGTAACAGGAGCCAGGGACATCAATAGACCCTGGCACTGATAGGGCCATGAACCCATACATGGCCTGAGGCAGTACCTTAGGCCTGGATGATACTCTGGTCCCTACCCAGATCAGTAGAGCCTAGGCAACTGCATGTTGCCTTATCCCAACATGGACACAGGTGGTGGCCCAGAACCCAGGCATCCTTGTGGCCTTTGGTGGCAACATGGGCTATGGACATCAACACAGACATGGTCCCTGGCAGCACTCTAGGCCTGGATGTCCCCATGGACCCTGGTAACAGCTCAGGCTCCTCAGACTAGCATCACCAAGCTGAAGGGTGGCCCCCACACATCAACATGGCCCCAGGTGGTAGCCCATACCCAAGACATCTGCACGGCCCTTGGAGGGCAACAGGTGCCATGGACAACAACATGAACCCGAGCTGCATAAGGCCATGGATTCAGACATGGGCCTCAGCTGCAGCCCAGCCTGGTTGCCTCCATGGCCCCCAGGAGACAGTGCAGACCACTGAGATTGGGGTGGCCCCTGCAGTGGCCACATGTGGTGGCTCAGGCCCCGGTATCCTCAAGGTGTTCAGTGATAACAGGAGCCATAGACAACAACACAGACCAGGACTGCAGCAGGGCCATAGGATCCAAACATGCCCCTTGGCAGCAGCTCAAGCCCGGATGTCACCATGGCCACGATGGCAAGCAGACCATTCCATTCCAGGAATGTCCTTCATCTTCTAGGTCCTAATGGTGCCTGGCAGGTCAGTAGTTTTTCTTCCCCGCCTTGAACAAGTGACCCCAGCACACAGCCTTTCTACAGACTATTTCTCAGTTGTCTTCTGTCCCACCATTCTGGCCCCAGACAAGTCCCATGCAAGATAATTCATACTCTATTCATTTCCACATTTTATTAAAGTATTTCAAGACAGGATTTCTCTTTGTAGCTCTGGCTGTCCTGGAGTTCACTCTAGACAAGGGTGGCCTCAAACTCACGAAGATCCGCCTGCCTCTGCCTCCTGAGTGCTGGGCTTAAAGGCGTGCACCACCACTGCCTGGCCATTTCCTCAATTTTAAATATGAATGGTGAAGACCTTTCACTGGACATTTGAAGGAAGCTTCCAGTATGAAACAAAGATTAAGAAAACTGATCTGGGGATTTGGGAGGTAGCTCGGTGGTGGAATGTTTGCCAGAAAAGAGGGAGAAGGACAGGGTCATACCTTGTCTGGTTAAGAGATGGATTCTACTTCACAGGTGGATGGATACAACAAGTGCAAGCCTACACACTCACTAACAGGCAGGAGGATTGTCGTGGCAACTGTGAGGGAGATGGATAAACACAGTGAGAAGAAAGCTGGGAACATGGAATCAGCTTCCAGTTGCTTCCTTCAGGGAAAGTGCAGAAGGCCTGGAATTCTGGAGAGAGAGGAGGAATCAACACTCTCTGGAGTGCTGGGAGGAAGATGTTTAGTGTCCACAGAACAACCATGTCCTCCTGGTACACCACTTCCCATCCTAACGTACCACTCTTTGTATAAAGCTGTAGGTTCAGACCAGCAGTCATGGCTCAAGGAAAAATGTTATGGAAAAGGGTTTGTTTTAAGCCAAATCTTGGTCTTCAGAGGACGCCATAGCACCCAGGGCCTGCTGTGTTCACTGGAAAGGGTACTAGGAACAGGGTGTCAGTTCTTCGTGAGAGTTTACAGAGGGAAATGACCACTCTTGAAGGATAGAGTGGGCAGTCACATTAGTAGGCACGGTGAGCTCCCTGAGATTCTACAGAGTCAAGTGGGTAGGATAAGAACAGGTTAGCCATGCTGAAAGCTGAGTGTTGGTGAGTGGTATCTGGATAAAAGAGAGGGAAGGTTCTACAGTGGTGTCCGGCTGGGGAGATGACAGGTGTTTGGTTGTTGGCCATTTAGTTACTGAGTTATTGATGTTAGCAATCCATTCCTAGAAACAAAACAGTGATGTAAAGGACTGAAAACAAGCCGGGCGGTGGTGGCGCACGCCTTTAATCCCAGCACTCGGGAGGCAGAGGCAGAGGCAGAGGCAGGTGGATCTCTGTGAGTTTGAGACCAGTCTGGTCCACAAGAGCTAGTTCCACGGCAGCCTCCAAAGCCACAGAGAAACCCTGTCTCAAAACACCACACCAAAAAAAAAGTCCTGAAAATAAAGATATGAGCTCTGATGGGCAGAGAAAACCAAAGGAGGCATGGTCATGCTGACACCATGAAGGGGGTGACACAAGTTGAAAGCATCATGAAGGATACGAAGGGACTTACATAAGGCATAATTTACAAAACAACAGATAAACCCTAGCCCCATGTGAACACAGATATAGTAACTAAATATTTGAAGAACGCACTTTGGAGAAACAGAGAAAGTCAAGCTCTTTACTGACTTTGCATCTTATGTGTACATGTAGATACCACCAATTGTCCGGCATGAACCACAAAGGATTTATGTATTTGTTTGTTTATGTATTTATTTTTGGTGAAGTTAAATGTACTCTAGAATTTTTTTAAAAATCTAATTATGAGCTGGAGAGATGACTCAGAGGTTAAGAACACTCCTTGCTCTTCCAGAGGTCCTGAGTTTGGTTCCCAGCATCCTCATGGTGGCTCACAACCATCCGTAATGTTGCCCTCTTCTGACCTGCAGCATACATGGAGGCTGTCCTGGAACTAGCTCTTGTAGACCAGGCTGGTCTCGAACTCACAGAGATCCACCTGCCTCTGCCTCCC
This sequence comes from Cricetulus griseus, assembly GCF_003668045.3. Taxonomy (NCBI): domain Eukaryota; kingdom Metazoa; phylum Chordata; class Mammalia; order Rodentia; family Cricetidae; genus Cricetulus; species Cricetulus griseus. The sequence continues at coordinate 116,016,982 of NC_048596.1, read as the reverse complement.
GAGTGCTGGGATTAAAGGGGTGCGCCACCACTGCCCGGCAAGACACTGACTGTACTGTCTGGTTTTGTGTGTCAACTTGCCACAAGCTACAGTCATCAGAGGGGAAGGAGCTTCAGTTGAGGAAATGCCTCCTGAGATTCAGCTGTAAGGCATTTTATCATTTAGTGATCAATGGGGGAGGGCCCAGCCCATGGTGAGTGGTGCCAGACCTGGGCTGCTGGTCCTGAGTTCTATGAGAAAGCAGGCTGAACAAGACATGAGAAGCAAGCCAGTAAGCAGCACCCCTCCATGGCTGCTACATCAGTTCTTGCGATCCTGCTCTGCTTGAATTCCTGTCTTGACTTCCTTAAGTGATGAACAGCAAATGGTGACGTATAAGTCAAATAAATCCTTTCCTTCCCAACTTGATTTTTGATCATGGTGTTTGATTGCAGCAATAGAAACCCTAAGACATTAACACTGGTAAATGATATAAGAACTTTATTATGCTGAAATAGTGTCCGTGACAGCAAATCGGGCAGGTAAATACAGGTAACTTGATGGCAGATTTCAGGCAGAGAAGCCAGTGTGTGCCTACACCAGGCTGAAAAAGCACAGGCCCTGCCTAGAAAATAGGAGTGTGGTCTCACTGTATAGCCCTGGCTCTCTGTCCTTCTTTACGTCTTCTTCCTTCTTCTCACTATGTAGTTCTGTCAGGCCTGGAAAACTCTATGTAGACCAGTCTGGCCTTGAACTCACAGAGATCTGCCTCTGTCTCCTGAGGGCTGGGATTAAAGGAGTGTGCTACCATGCCCAGAATGTAACATCTTAAATGAGTAAGAAAAATTAAGTGGGTTTGGCTCCAACTAGTAACGAACTAACATTTTTGCTTCTGGTTTATATATAGAACCCATATACCTCACTGCATTAAAACCCTTTCTTCTTTAAACCTGCTTTCACGTTTCCTTATCCTGGGCTTTTTTTTTTTTTTTTCTTCAATTCTGGCCCCAAACTTCAAGGATCCGAAGGAACTCTGTTTTAAAGCATTCTTACAGCCAGCTTCTGGTTTACATATTCCTGGGGAATTCTTGACAGCTTACTCGGGTAGCTAGTGCTGCCCCCGAAGCCTTTTGTCTTTCCTGCAACCCCACAATGTGAACTTACTTGGAAATAAGGCCACACTGCACACGTGTTATACTGGAACAAGATGGGCTTTTTAATCCAATAGGATTGATGTCCTTATAAGCCACAGAAACAGGCAGAAATAGGGTGAACACCGTTTGACAACAAAACGGAGTAATGCTGCCCAAGACATAGTATACACATGATTTAAGCAATCATTACAAACTAAGGCAAATAAATCGATCCAAACGACAGAGGAAGCCTGACTCTACCCAGACGCAAATGTCAAATACGTCTGTTATTTAAGTCTTTCAGCATTTGAGGCCTTCTTGGGGTTGCCCCCCCCCGAAAACTAATCCAAAAGTGATTTTACTTATCTTCTTAGACTCAAAATTAACACATCCCTGACCAAGAAAGGTCGGGATGCTCTCCGTCCCTTCCTCGGTGAAGATGCATGGGCTTGCAGCCAGAAGGAGAAAAGAAGGCTACCGTGTAAAGCCCTACTGGGGTGCAGTGCAGACAATGCTCGATAAGCAGGGTGGCAAGGCTGAACACTAAGAAGCTTAATAGCCGGGGCTGGGTGGCGAAAGGCCGCAAGGAGCATCGCTGGGGCGGGGGGGGCGGGGCGGGCGGGGCCGGGGCGGGGGGGCGGCTGGCTGCAGCCCCGGGATGGCTCCTGCGAGGAGGGTAGAGAACAGCACACTCAAGCCGTGGAGCAGCTCTCCACACCCAACCAGGAACTGCAAGCCTGGCCGAGATTCTCAGATGCCTATCGCCAAGCAGCGAGCCCGTGATTGGCGCCGCGCTGCTGCGCGAGGCGGGGCTTCCTTCCTTGCCCAAGAGACCGGAAGTGGGCTCATTTTCCACCGGAAGGAGAGAGAAGTTACATGCAGAAGCCAGACACCTGATGCTGGCAGCGCTTGTCGCGTGAAGTTGGGCCAGTATCTGGCCATCTATTGCGGCGGGCGACAGTGGTGTCCCAGGAGGCTGGCTGGAGTGGCAGGCGTCAGAGGAATGGGAGTAGAAGAGATGGGTAAGCTACCCCGGCGCCGATCCCACTCCTCTGTGCTTTTATTTTCTCCGTCTCTTTAAAGAGGGTTGACAGCCCGCGGAGCTGCGGTGGTGAGTAGATGGGCGAGAAGAAATACGCACTCATACAGACTAAACCTTAAGCACACGCACATATGCATTCGTACGTACGTACAAGTGTACATGCATATGCACGAAATAGTCACATTCACAGAGCTGATAAAATGCCTACAAATCAGGCATTCAGAATCGATTCCTCTTTTTTTAGGGAATCACCTGTAGCCGCAGTTTTGTAGCCGCAGTTTTAAGCACGCGTACACACACACACACACACACACACACACACACACACACACACACACACACACGGGCGCAGTTTTAAGCACGCGTACACACACACACACACACACACACACACCGGGCGCAGTTTTAAGCACGCGTACACACACACACACACACACACACACACACACACACACACGGGCGCGCGCGCACGGAGTTGGTGATTTTTAAACCATTTAATGTTAGAAATGGAACAAGGGCATCTTGGTAATACATCTTATTTCAGCTTGAACGGAAGAGCAGCAGGGAGACTGGTGGGATGTCACACACGGTTTGTGAAGGACAGCGCCATGACTAAAATTTAATTTTTTTCCAGCTCAGAATTCTTGTACATAGCAGTCAATGCAAATTGCTTTAAAATTGCTTTCAGATAGTGTGGGTATCTGGGAGGAGATTATAGAGACTTGAAGGAGTGAAGGGTTGGCGAGGTGCATTTAGCTGCCAGTTTAATGGCTCGGTAGTTAAGAGCACTCGTGGCTCTTCACAGAGGATCGGACTTTGATTCCCAGCACCCACATCATATTGCTCACAATCAATTGTCTTTGTTTTATAAACAAATGGTTACTGTTGATTTGTGACATGGGCAAAAGTATCACCAGAAAATGCAATAATATGCTTGTATAATTCTAAACACAAGAATACAAATGGGCTTACATTTTTTTTTTTTTTTTTTTTTTTAAGATCCTGTTGTCTGTCACTCCTGTCAGGAATTGATGCCAGGGCCTCAAATATGCTAGACAAGTGTACCACCAGTGAGCTAAAACTCCAGCCTTCATGGCTTTTGTTGTCTTAAGTAAATGGCTCAGACCTGTTTCTAGAATCTTACCAGTTCATTGGATTGGTACATGAACCAACAACAGGTAGTCTCCATTTCTGCTCATTCTGTTGGCTAGTTAGCTGTGTCTAACCTTTTGCCGGTAACCATCTGTCTGTGGTTGTTTCTCCTCCCTTCTCTCTAAATAGCTCATGAATTTTTAATTGATAAGTAACTATACAAAAACATGACTATAACTAACTGTAGTTGTTATGTAGGTAGGTAAATGTTTAAAATTTCTTATATGGGGGGTGTGTGGCTCGTGGGTACCTTGTGTGGACAAGACCCTGGGTTTAGTCCTCAGCATGAAGGGTGGTGGTGGGGAGAACTCTTATATGGAAATCTTTGTCAATTAAATGTTAAATTTTTGAGAAATTGGCTTAAGGTACTTTGAAGAGCTGGGAAAATACATTTCTGGCTTAAATTAATGGACTTCAGGATTCCACTATGAAAATTCTGACCACCCACTGCCTTGGTAGAAAAGGATGAGATTTCAGTAATGATGAGTGCTTCTGTTTGATTTATCATCTCAGAGAATACTTAAATTTGGCCAAAGTTTCAGTGGTGGGGATCATGGCATACACCCTTAATCCCAGGATTTGGGAGGTAGAGGCAGGCAGATCTCAGAGAGTTCGAGGCCAGCATGGTCTACAGAGTGGGTTTCAGGACAGCCAGGGCTACAGAGGGGAACCGTCTCAAAAAAATAAAATAAAATAAAAAATAAAAAAGTTGTTTAGAGAAAAGGACTGTTGCTAAGTACTTAGTTACTTTAATTGTTGCTTTATGCCACTTTGTGAGGAAGTTGATAAAATGATTTTTAAAGATACTTCACATTAAGAAGGAATCCAGTAAATAGCTGTGGTCTTTACAAGTTTGTCATTACTTTACAGGGTATAATTTACTCTACAAAAATCTTAGATTGTAAACTGTAGGGATGGTCTCTGTAAACACTAGGCCAGCAGCGTCCGTCCATGTGACTCTGTAGCTGGTGTTGGATCAAACTTCTAGAGTCTGACCCCAAGTGGTTTATTTTAGGCAATTTAAGATAGTACAATTTGGAAAAGAGTTTCCTTGTGTAACACAATCAATCCCGTATGCACAATAAGGCATAATTCCATTGAAACTCTTTTCAAAGTAGAAGTCACCTCTTATATAGAAATGGATTCTATAGATAGACTGCATGTGTTAAGGGCCTTGGGAAGGACCTGGTGTGATTTCAGTTAGATAGTGCAGTGGTTACTAGGCTATTAGCAACTTCCAGTCCTGTTTGTAGGGGTTGTGAGGCAGGTGTGTCCTGGCCTACAGATAGCACAAAGTTCCATCTAGGTCATTAACCACCTATGGTTCAGTTAGTAAGAGTCTGGAGAAGCTCCTGGCCATATAGATAGTGCAGAGGTCACCAGGCTAACCATATTCAGCCTTCTGGGCAGAAAACAGAGGTTGTACATCTCTTCCTTTGAAGACACAATCCTGTGTGTTTGACATTCTTAATTTCCCTAGTGCTTATTTTCGAGCACAAGAACTTTGTGCTCTCTACAGTAAACTAGTAGATAGCCATATTGTTGTGCGGTGCTCAAAAATGTCAGGTAGACAGTTAAATTTAGTGGGTCAGGGGCAACTTGCACACACTGGTCTCCAGGGATTATGAACCAAATTTATGATCTAGAGCATTTAAAATAGCATATCATATATATTTGTGCTATTTTAGGAATAGTCAAAACTATACCAAGTATTAAATGTGTCAGTTTCCTTGTAGTATTGGGGGATCATTCTATGCCACATCCAGCACTACCCTTGGTTCTTCTACACTCGCTCTGCACAAATTAGAAGTCACCACAGTTTCTAATTGGACTAGGTCAGGCCCCTAGGTGTATTTGGACAGAAGACAATTCCTGGTCCACATTTTTACCCTCATCCATCCCACAGCCCTTAAGAGCATTCACTTGACAGCTGCTTTCATTTCTAATGAAAAAGCTCTTCAATTTGTAAGATAATTTGATGTCTTGTTTCTCCCTTCAGGTATGTGAGTCCCTGAAAGCAGAGAGCAGTTCTTTGCATGCTGTGAGCATTCACGGATGATGCAGCCACACCATGCCTCTGACATGCATAATTCAAGTGGAGCAGATACAGGCCTGTGGTTCCAGTACCACCGCTTGAGGATTCTGTAAACGGTGAGTGTGTGGCATGTAGCTCAGCTTGAGACAGGTAGGAATTAGGCAGTGCTTCCCAGGGTTGATTCTGAGCCATACGGGGCATTAGGAGGACAGAGAGGAGGAGGTCCACTCTAGGTGTCTAGGAATCAGTTGATGGTTTATAAAGTATAAATGGTAAAAGGACAGTGTTGAGTATCCTACACTTTTTCCAGAGTGCTGTCTGTACTTTTGGATATTGCTTCTTGTTTCTTCCTTCCCTCTTGCTGCTTCTCTTCCCTTTAGATTAATGTTTAGGGCGTGGAAGGAAATAGAGTAGGTGGCAAAATGACAGCAGGCATATGGAAGAGTAATGTCCACATCTAGTCAGTCCATTTCTAAGATGTCCATTCCATGTTCTTGTTTTGTTAAAGTGGACAACTAGGAACTGGGGTTTTGTTGGCTGGGTGCTTTTTCCAGTGAGTATATTACATCCCTGTCTCTAAACCAGTCTGTTTAAATCTCTTAAATTTCCTTCAAGGAAAAGATCCATATTTAGGCTCAGGAAGGGGTGGGGGGGAAGAGCAGATTTGGGTCCTAGTCCATACTATGGAAGTATTGTGACTTAGTAACTGCATGTTGTTTGAATCAGCTGTAACCTGTTTAATTCTAAAAATTTAAATGAATGATGGTTTAATTCTACCATATTTGAGTAAGAGAAAATAGATTCTGTCAGTCTAAGACTAGGAAGAAAAGTTAGTCCAACTATGGGTTGAGCTTCATTTATTTCCAGGATTGGTGTCAGCAGAGAACAAACAGTGACGTGATGAGACACAATGAACTTGACAAGAACCATGCAGCAATGGCTATTTTTGAGTGGCATTGGTGCCAAGTCATAGGTACCCTCCTTACTAATAACAGATGCTGTCTGGCAAACTGGTGCCTTGCATTTATCTCTGCTAACCACTGGCATTAAGAGAAGCATATCTGCAATGTTCAGATTATGAAAGCCTGAGTTATGAATGATCTTTTCTTTACTATCTAGGAATTTTAAGAACAGTGGTTTAAGAATAGGTTTGTAGTCCAGACTAGCTTTAGACTTGTGGCAGTCCTACTGCTTCAGCCTCCTTAGTGCTGAGATTACTGGGGTGAGCCACCATGACTAACTTTTAGTTTAGTTTCTTCAGATAGGGTCTCATGTAGCCCAGGCTGGCTTCAAACTTGCTATGTAGCTGAGGGTGACCTGAACTCCTGGTTCTCCTGCCTCTACTGTCCAAGTTCTGGGATTACGGGCATGCCCAGCTAGAGAATCATAACGCTTTAAGTGGTGGATTTAGTCATGTTCTTCTGGAGACTAAGAAAACAGAGTCCTTGAAGTCAAGGACTCTGCCTTTAGCCTCCTAAATGAAAAGGTAGATAGAACAGGTCTTGTTTGCAAAATAAATCCAAGACCTACTTATCTACCAACAGCCATTACCTACTTCCTGCTGTCGTACTACAGGGAATGGTTGGCGTGAACTGATAGCTGGGGAAGCTGGAGTGGACACAGTCTCCTCTACTAGTGATAGGGAGGTGCCGAGAGGTCAGACGGGGTTTAGAAAGTTGAGGAGCCGCTCCCTATAGTGCAGGTTTCAAGGATCTTATCATTTACAGAATGCCACATCAGAGTAAATTACACTGTGCACAGCTTCCGGTGAGTGAGTCATGTAGGGTGGTGATTTTACCAGATTTGAGAATGAGAAGTTGAGAATGCCCAACTGCCGATAGTTTTTCTATTATGTACTGACAGCCAAGTACATGCTCAGAAACATTTTACTGCATGTGTGCAAGTGTCTACATCATTAACCAGCAGGGAGCCCCTTATTTTTATTTATGTGGGGCGGGGAGTGAGGAGGGGGTTTTGTGTCTTGGTACACATATGGAGTTCCAAAGACAACTTGCAGAGTCTTTCCTTCCATCACATGGGTTCTGGAGAATGAACTCAGGTCATCAGGTTTGGCAACAAGTACCCAGCCCCAGATGCCAATCAAACAACACTTTTTTTTTCATTCATGGTGACTTATGCCTTGCGATTCCAACATTTGGGAAACTGAAGCAGGAGGATAGCCATGAGTGCAAGGTCAGTTTGGGCTACCTAGTGAGATACTGTCTCAAACAGCCAAAACCAAACCACCACCACCAACGACCAAAAAAAAAAAAAAAAAAAAAAAAAGACAAAACAAACAATTTAATTTTAACAGAAGTCGATACTATTTTATAGCAAACATTCCTAACTACTTGTTCGTTCTGTCTTCTAAAGGTGTTACATTCTGGACAGTCTAACTACTAAATGCTTGAATGCTTGCTAGTTCCCACCATGGTCCTGTGAAGGCTTACCGACTCGTTCCCCTTTGCTAGGGTGGGGAGCCAGGCCTTGTGTGATGATTCAGTCAGGAGTTACACACTGAGACAGGGAAAGGTGGGAGGAGAGCTGATGTTAGTGTAGTTTGGTTTATCTGCCCAGTATCAGGGATCATGGTCATAGCTGTCTGTTTTTAAAAATACTTTTCTACCCTGGGCATGTTGACAGGAGTTCAAGGCCAGCCAGCCTAATGTTTTTCTTTTCTTTTTCTTTTTCTTTTTTTTAACAGATTTATCAGCAGGTTGCAGCTGAACATGGACATGAGGTAAACCCTGCCCCTGGTTAAAATTTAGTTTAATCAACTTCTGCATGGAATTGTAAGGACATGGACTATATCACAGAATCCAGCAGGTTCCCTCCCCCTTTCTTTAGATTTATCTTTTCTTCTTTAAGAAGATAACATGCTTAAACAAAGTTTCTTTATGGTTAGCAACTGTGATTCTTGAAGTTGGGCAACCCCTAGTTTAAATAAATTTTAAATGTCAAAGATCTAGATATCTTGTTAAATTAAAAAAAAAGTATTAAAATCCTACCAGGTGTCATGTTTTTGCCATTTACCTATGCTTGTCTTCTGTGTGATACATTCCAGGAATCCCACTAGAACTCTGAAGTCAAACTGGCCATGTCTGTGACCCACATTTCCTATTTGGTGGTTTCTATTTCAGTAGCTGAGAATACCTTTCACTATATATACATGCATATTTCATTAGCAATTTCAGCCAATTCTGTGTAAGGTAGGAGGCCCAGCTTGTCAGAGCAGG